>NC_051329.1:30522148-30524080 GCF_015220235.1 Choloepus didactylus | reverse complement strand
CTAATATTTTACCACTTTGGAATCAATCATGCAAGCAGGTAACCTATAAGCACTTACAAGTGGAGGATTTGATCTAGGAATTAGACCTCATATTAAAAGAGGAGGAGATGGTAAAGTAAGATCCAGATTGGAAGTATGAAGCTCCCAGTTTTTAACCATTTATATGTGCATGGTGGCTTAGGTGGACAAGTTAGAGCTTCCAGTAACATGTGCCTTCCAGAATCAGACTGATGGAGCTTGTGAAGTGTGACTATGAAAGGCTGTGGCTTAATGGGTCTGCTGGAGGCCTGAAGATCCCACTTCATTCTTTTACAAGTGGAAATCCTGTTTCTCCAGCACCCTTAGTGGAAGAGATTATTCCTTCCCCATTAAATGGTCTTGGCACCCTTTCCACAAATCATTTGACCATAGACTCATGCATGAAAATACAGACTCTCAATTCCATCCTGTCAATCTATATTTCCATAATTATGACAATGCCAACCTCTTCAGATTATTGTTGTTTTACAACTTATTTTAGACCAGTAATTGTGAGTCTTCAACTTATTCAACTTATAAATATGGTTTTGGATATCTGGGGCATCTTGGAATTCCATATGAATTCCTGAGTGCAATGTCACCTCCATGGCTTGGCTGGTCTGTGGTATCATAGAAATATCATAGAATAATGTGGTATTATTTAGATAATAGAATAGAATAATGTGGTATTATTCTAGATAATGTGGTATCATTATGTAATCCATCATCACATTCTATGTTTCCTATGTCAGTATGTCTCTCTAAGGAACTAATTATCCTCAAGACCCCATTAAAGATGCCTCTGCAGAGAAACTGCCTAAGTGCCCCTGATAGTGATATCTCATTCTTTCAAGGTCTTATGTCTTCTAAAGTTTTCTGTGTTCATAGGATTGTATGCTTCTTGGTTGGTATCTTCTCCATATTTCAAAACTATAAAGCTACAGAGAACAATAAATGTTCATTAAATTGTGGCTCTGCACTTGTTTCAAACAGGTATACATTCACCATTGAAGGATAGGTACAATTTTCTGGAGGAAGAAAGCCTCAAGACAACTATGGACATGGAAAATGGGTGGGCATGTGACCAGCAGGGGCAGCTGTGGACCTATGCCTGGGCCCTGCTGGGTTCTCACAGCTGGATCAGCCCCACTGGCCTCAGTTCTGGGACAGAGGCTGAGCTGCCTGCTGGGCTCCCGGATGAGGCTCAGCAGCTGGGAGCTCTTAGGGCCTGAAAGAGGCTCTGGCAGGGTCCTGGGGGTTCCCAATAGGGGATCCCTCCATCGCATCCTGGGGTCCCAACCTGAGCTTTACCTTCTAAGCTCCTCGGATGGCTCATGTTCCCTTAGGCTCCCGAGTCAGTGATGAGGTGGAGTCTAAGAGAGCCAGGAAGGGGAGGGCATAGAATTTGCATGAACAGCCCTTCTTTTCCCTGGGGGCAGTAGAGAGGATAAGACAAGCCTGGGCAGCCCAGCCCCAATGTGGGGCTGAGGGGCTGTGTCCACCATGGCCTGGAAACTTCTCCTTGTGCTCCTCTCTCACTGCACAGGAAGGGACAGACCTGGGGCAGAGTCCCAGGCTGCTTCAGCCTGTGGCTCACAACCCCTGCAAGTTCATTCTGGGCCATGCCTCATGAACCCTGTGTGTCTGCTGTGTTGCAGTTTACCTCCCCCAGCTTGTGCTGACTCAGCCACCCTCCCTCTCTGTATCTCTGGAAACAATGGCCAGACACCATCAACCTGAACAGTGGTGTCAGTGTTGGTGGATACTGACACTAGCAGAAGCCAGGGAGCACCCCATGTCTCTTCGCTGCTATTCAGACTCAGACAAGCACCAGGGCTCCTGGGTCCCCAGCCACTTCTCTGGATCCAAAGATGCCTCAGCCAATGCAGGCGTGTTGGTCATCCCGGGCTGCAG